>NW_026852182.1:0-33519 GCF_026571515.1 Ruditapes philippinarum
AGCTTGTACACCGATCACGGTACCAGGGCGATGTGAACATGACGGTTGAAATTGTTTCAGCGTTCCATAACACGTGGAGCTATCTTCATTCGTGTCTTCAATTATCTCTGGTAATTGGTCGGGGTGACCTGGATGTAAAATAAACTGTATAAGAATGCCAGTTGTAACGTCGAATTTCATTGGCTAATCGTGACGTTTAAATAAACTTTATAATACTGCACGTTTGTAACGTCGCTTTTTATTGGATAATCGTGACTTTTAATATAGTTTTATATACACGGCTGCTGTCGATTTATAAAGAAATCTCGCTTTATTCCTCTAAAAATGATGTTTGCTGTATTATAAATTAGTTAAAAATATTTCTGACAGGTTATATGGCCGTATATAAACGGTTGTTTGCAATATAACCCCCTCGCCTAGTGGCTCGGGCTATATTTTCAAACAACCGTTTATATGTTTATATAGGGCCATATAACCTGTCAAAAATCTTTATAACTAATATCATAATACTGCACGTTCGTAACGTCGCTTTTCATTGGATACTCTTCGTGACGTTTATATTATTTTATATACACGGCTGCTGTCGATTCATGTAGAAATATAACATTTTTCTCTACAAAATGATGCTTGCTGTATTATAAATTCGTTATAAAGATTGTTGACAGGTTATATGGCCTTATATAAACGGCTGTTTGCAATATAACCCTCGCCTAGCGGCTCGGGTTATATTTACAAATAGCCGTTTATATAGGGCCATATAACCTGTCAACAGTCTTTATAACTAATAATATACACAGCTTATGTCGATTTATAAAGTAATTTCATTTTCTTTCTCAAATAAAGGTAGTTCACTGGTAAAACCCGTTTATAAACGGTTGTTATCATTAAAACCCATCGTTCAGACATACATACAACCGTTTTTAAAGTGTCATATAACCTGACTAAGTCTTAACATATATATTTATATTTAATAATGCTATATACTTTAAAACAACAATTGCGCTCAGCTAACCTTTTGATAAATTAAACCGTTAACCTGGTGGAACCGAAATTGACCAGCCTTTGCCAGCCGTATAGACGCATGTCTGCCGGACCACGCTTTATATTGATAGCTGACTAGCTTTAAAATTTCATAGTGATACATTGTATCCCTTCTTTCATTAAATAAGATATTTCTTTAAATGGGAGTTGGAAAATTTATTTAATAACTCGGCAGATTAATATTTATTGCATATCAGAATGGTGTTTCCATTAGTTTTACCCATGCCGGAAATTGCATCATTCTATATATGAATGGCGTCATTTTTAGCGCATTTATGAATGAACCGCGTTAAAATAACATACTTTTGGCGAATTTAAGAATGAAATTGCATGCTTAAAATGACGTCATTTCGCCGTTATGAATGAAGTTGTTAAATTATATGCTACTTTGGATATTCCAATAAAGGGTTGTCGAATAAGCGGGGCCGGACTGTATATTTAATATGCAAAGAAAAGGGGACCAGCCGTGTTACAAGAAACCGGTGTGATATTCTTTTTTTACAGTAATTAAATTCATTTATTACAATAACAATAACCTTTTTACTAGTAGAGTCTAATTTACTTTAACTCGTAAATAAGTTAATATTTAATAAAGTCAAATATATCATCATATATCAGATTCCGTATCATCCACAACATTTCACAGTGTATTCAATCAAAGGCATAAATTAACACATTATTACAATCTCTTTATAACATTACTTAAAAAAGGTGTATTTCACTTTACTCTCTTAATGTATATTATTATTACTATTATTTTTTATTATTATCTTAACCAGAGACAAATGTTAACGTAATCTTCTGAGCTAAATGGATTTTAAGATGTTTTTATACGTTACATTGTACATTAGCATGATAATATGATACTTTTTTTAAACGATTGTGATATAATTTTATCTCATATTTATGTATACATGATTTTGAATAGTTTTGCGACCCTCTGAAGATCAATTACTTCTACATATCAGTACTTTAAGGTTTTAGCAAATTCAGACTTTAAATTCGATTTAACCTCTCTAGATCAACATCTGTCAACAACAACCAAAATTTGTGTTTCCCAAAGTGCGTCGCTCTTTAGAGAATTTAATGATAACCTCCGAAGAGCAATACCCTCTGATAGACAAACTTTTTCTCAAACGTTTTCTTGGTGATCTGCGGACTAGCGATCTCTAAAACAGGAAAGGATTTGCTGTGATGTACAAAGAAGCTAGTTGAAATTGAAGTCATCTTAGTCGGTGTTATAAATTGACGTCCATAGTTCATGCCAAAGGGCCCCTAAGTGATAAAACACATTTGTAAACGTTTTTCATTTAGCAACCCAGATGTCGTGGCTTCGAGCTACGTCTTCATCTTTTGATGGATACAACACACCGAGAAGATTAGTCTAGAAACATTCATTTAAATTCAATATAAGTTCATAATTTTTTATATTTTAAGTCGGTCTGTTACCTACAAGCACGTTTGCTTGAGGTTTTATCGGTATTTAATACTATATATGTTATTATTTTGCCACTATCAGATTACAGTTACAATTTCATTTATGCACTCATCAGTTAATGTCATGTGCTCAGTTTGTCTTTTCTTTAGAATGTAATAAATGCTGCAGTTGTGGCAAGAAATGTATTTTCTAAGAAGACCGAAAATGGTCTGAAACTAGCTAACATTCTGACAGAAAATCATTATTTTATTTATTCGTACTGTACCTTTATCAACAATTCAGGCTTTAAACTATCATTTGTTTAACAGAAGCATCGAAAAGAAAACAAACTTTTTATTGACACGCAGTTACAGGACAGAACAAGATTCGGTACGACCAAATTTTCTTACTTTGTATGTAAGTAATCTGTTATGACACTCGCTGTTGTGTATGGAGCAGAATTTGGGTATTTATTCATTTGACTACTTGTTGTTTTCATTTGCTTAAGTTTAAATCATATTCCTACAAATTTGATTCATTTGTGAGTAAATCAAAGTTCTTTACTTTAATATTTATTTTTTCTTTCTTACTATGTTTATAGTAAGTTGAAATATTCTAAAGCCAATGTCAGTACTTCATCTTAATTCGTTTAATTTAATATTAGATACCAAATAAATTACTTTTAGTTTTAAACATGTGCTATTTCTACTTAATTTAAAAGAAAGTGTGTTCTCGAACTTGTTTCTTAAAATGTATTTGTGCAAAACTCTTATTCCCATTTTATTCACACTGAAAATGAATTTGTATGTAGAGTCTAATAAGAATTGTTGTTATAGAGATTTATCCATATTCTAACTTTATGAAAAATTATTAACATTAAGCAACCTTAAGCGAAATTTTAAAACTGACTCATTTCAATAAGAAGAACAGCAGAACAAATAAAAAACTAGAAACCACGTGATTAATATTGCTTTTTTGTGTCTAGCTGGGTACCTGCCCCCTAAAATTCTAGCGCAAAATCTTAGTGACGGGAGATAACTCATGTATCGCTTCGGTATTTTCCGTGAGCACAAGGTGTGAGGATACAATGCTACGCGGCGATTTAATCCAAGTTTATGCCGGCTCGCCACGGCGAGCCGGTATTACGTTAGGATTTTACTGAGAAACAACCTAAAACTCCGAATACATCCAAAAATTTAATCGAAGCTTGGCTTCCAGCTTTCTATAAAAAATTTATCTATCAGGGCTAGGATCCAAAATTATTTAGCCAATCAAATTTAATCTTACATAGCGTCAAAAAACCTTCAATTTTCACGCCATATTTAAAAGCAAGCAAGTATTGTTTTGAGCGCAAAAGATATTATGATGATTAAAAATGTTTGTTTTCATGAATTCTTTTCAATAAATTTCATATTAACACTGACTTTTGATTTAGCGATTTCACCTGTTCCTCTGTAGTAAGTTTTCGTTTTGTTAATCAACATAAGTGTACACCTGGTTCTGTGCATTTTTCTTTTTCCTTCTTTCCGGTCATTTTATCCTTTCCGGTATTAGTGTATATATTTACTGGCCGGGATCCGGGACGCCCGACTGGCCGGATCCGGGATTCGTATACGATATAGAGGAAAAACTTATACAAAACTATATTTGTGTTGATTATTGTCGTAATGAAAAAGGCCATTAAACGATAAGTTTTTTAATATGTTATGTAATGAACGATAAATGAATTAAACTTTGGATATAAATATATTTAGAAGCTATTTATCAACAAACTTAAAAAAATCACAATACTTATAAATTATATGGCCTATTTTTAATTGGAAAAATCAAAGACTACATTCTTGAAAATTGGTTTCAAATCCCGGGATCCCTTTATGTTTTAATGGCGATCCCAGCTTTTCTGAAAACTTATATTCTTTGAACTGCCAATTCCTTGGATCTCTTTATACTTTAATACGAAATCCCGGTTTTCTGAAAAAACTATATTCTTAACTGCGTCAAATTTCCCGGGATCCCATATGTTTTAATAGGATCCTAGCTTATCTCTGAAAAAGCATCTAAGGGACTGGTTAATTCTGGCTGAATTAATTGACAACTTGTGTTTGCTTTTAGGACTTTTTGTCTGTCACTCATTCCAATTACTAAATATCATATTACAACTTAACTACGTAAAATAGACATCTTTTGAAATTCTACCTATCTAAATTTTTTTGGTCAAAAGGTCAAAAAAGGCCATAAGTAAAATGGCTAGACATAGTACTTTCATTCTATCTGTTTACAATGCATCTTCATATATACTCATATTCCTCTTTGTTTAAACTGAGTGAAACTGGCTTCCATAACTTTATGTCACTTTTATTTTGATGTTCGCTGAAAAGTCTCTTCAGCAACAAAACTGTATTTTTTTTTTAAACGGGGCACCCCCCCCTGAAAAAAATTACGAATCGAGTCGCTACTACTTTTTAAAAAAAGCTAACCTTGTAGGTAGCACACCACAGTAATGTAAGCCAACAGCTTGAAAAGCCAGGGATGATTTATTGGATATAGGGAATATTCTGGATTTAACATTTTACCCCATGAGCATATTGTGAAAAATGGCCGTTTTCATTGAAAAGCCTCCTGTTACAAGTTCAAACTGCTATGAAACTATGAAACATGCTTCAATACTCATGAAACTTGGCACACATGTTGACTGGACCATAGCCTCTATAACAGCATGCTCAATTCGTTAATTTTCTGTTACCATGGCAACAGGGGGACGTCCCAAAATTGCGAAAATCACTATTTTGCATTGTTTTTTTTTTCCAATCAAAACTGATTTCAAAGTGCTGCAACTTCTCAATGAATTAAGATAGAGTAAAAGGCTTTTCAGCGTCGGTTACTAGTTACCCTGAGTTTGACCTGAGGCCATTTTTAGCCTGCCACATGTCCAAAATTTTCTTGGCGATGAGGGGACTACCGCCCCCTTCCCCCCCCCCCCCCAAACAGAAGGGGACACATCCATTTTGATGGGGGTCTACGCCGAAAAGTGGTCACTTTTTTAACAACATTTCTCAAATCAAAAACAGTGTTGAGGGCCTAAATAGGGCATTTTTTTACTGTTTGAGGCCTCAAAAAGGTGGAGGGGACAAAAAGCCGTCAAAACACCGGCTATATAAGGGAAAAGGTTAAATGACTGGTTGGTTTTTCAAGTCATTTTCAGCATGGAATTTGTTTTTTGTGAAATCTAATATGATCACTGGCAAATTCGAAAACATGGCCGGAAATCGGCCACTGTAGATTTTGGGCTTCAACGGAATGAATTGCAACTTTTTTTTGACTGCCTGCCTATTGCAGATGTACGGTGTTCCGTTTTGGGACAGTCGTGATATTTTTTAGTCTGTTACCGGTTTTCATCATCGTACCATTCGTGTTTTCCCACCATTTCGTGCCATCGCGTTTTCACCTCGTACCCATTGTGCAATCGCGGGTTTACCAGACCAAAAAAATGTCACGATTGGGTCCAAACGGAACACCGTAGCAGAAGTGTGAATTTTCTTTAAATAGATTTTTGCAATCTTATATTTCATATTTATTTTCTCAAACAAAATGGGTTTTTTTTTTTCCAGGTTGTGTAGTTTGGTATTCAGAAATTATTAGACGTTATTGCTTGTATATAGGACATTGACGGCAGGAAACTTGAAATTAAACAGTGGAGTCCTACCCTGGATCTTCGTTGGATATTTTTAAGAAAATATTTCATTAAGGTTTACACCGTTCCAAAAAATTACGGACTTGTACGGAAATAATTGGTTTTCCCGCGAGATGTATTAAAATTTTAAATTTTTCAAATGTTTTAATTTTTCGTATTCGTGTTATTGCAAGTTCGTATCGTCCTATAAGGTGCATTCGTATAGATTTATTTCAGTGTTCATTAACCCCCACTTGTATTCTTAAAAAAAAGGACCGTTCAAGGATCCAAAGTTTAAAACTAAATTATTCAAACTTGAAAAAGGAAGAAGTAATGCAAACGTAGTTTTAAACAAGAAGTTTAGAAACAATTGATCCTTGCATTTTGCAGTTATCAAAATACAAATGTTTAAACTGTCAATTAAAAAAAGTAGCCAATTAAACCCTTGTTTAAAATCAATTTTAAATTTATTATGATTATTAGATAAGATTTAATTTGAATACGAATATAAATTAGATAAATAGAAATTGAAAGATAAACAGCGAATAAATACCCAAATTCTGCTCCATAGTTGTGTTCATAGACGTGTGGTTTATTCGTTATACTTTCAGATAGTATGAGACTCCGTGTGATTTGAAATTAAGTTTACTGTGATTCTTCGATGTACCTATCTAATTGATAACTTTCCATCTTGAGAAAATATAACATTAATGAAGGCATATGCTACAGTAACATAACTATAAAAGTCAGATTGAAAACTGTGTTATTGAATTTGTTTTAACTTTGAATGAGCTAAGGTGCAGTCGTGTACACATGACTACTTTTAACAACACTGCACCTTTAAATTGCTGGAACCGGAATGATTTGAACAAAATTAGCAAACATGTGTTCTAGACTGCACGTCCTTGCAGACTAAAGCTAATGGCTGACTAACTTTAGAAAAGTCTAATAGTAACGCAAACCAAGCGATGTATCAGGTAATGTCATTTTAAGTGCGCTGTGAAATTTAAAAAAAAAATCATTTATAATTTCTTAGAATATTTGACATGTTTGAGTTAGCGATTTCCCTACTTTTCATTCTTTGTATATGACAGAATTATTTTAATTTTGCAAAATATGAACGTTTCAAAAACGTTTTATATGCATTAAATATTGGAAGTATGTTTTACAATTTGTTTTCAAATATTAACGGTTATCCTGAGTGGATTTTTGCCAAAGTACGAATTTGATTCACATATTCGTCTTCAATCATAAAATTATGTATGCTTGAACCAATTTTGAATACGTTTCAGTGTAACTTTCCAAGTGGAATGGAGGTACATGTAACTTTTTCTTGTACAGAAATACCATACGCCTGAAGAACACTTTTTCTATTTGTAAAAGCTAAGATAAAATCATCTACAATCTGCATTTTAAGTAAACAAAGAAAGTTATCCTTCTTATGTGTATACAAATAATTACCTTAACGTTACATTAAGGTGATCAATCTATGTTTTATGATAATAGACCTTTGCACGAATACGAGATCAATGTATTGTCTTTATTTTTTTTAGCAAATAATTGTTTGAAGTTTAAAACAATACAGCCGTATGTGTAGATGGAGTAATTTGTTCAAAGCATCTTTTAGATAGTTCTTTACAGTAATACTTTTACTATTCAGATCAGATTTGTTGAAAAATTGGATTAAGCCTTGTAAAGGCAAAGCATTGGCAACAGGTCAAAGACCTGTAATTTTGATAAAAAATATAATTCATTGGTCTATATAATTGTAATTTATATCCAAAGTAGCAAAAGTGTTAACAATTGTTACATGTATTCAAAAAAGTTCACGCAGTTTAAATATTTACCATAATATTTTGACATTACATCTTGTAAAATTAAAATGCTTTCGATCCCCACATACATTTTACGAAGGGAATAAAGTTTTCGTTTAAAAATAGTATGATTATTAAAGGATTGCTTATTAGTATCAACTGAAAAATGTATAAGTATTAACTAAAAAATCACGTTTATAAGTAATAATTCAAGGAAGGTTACCATAAAATGGAAGTATTATCTACCAAATATATCTGCAAAAGGGCACTTATATTTTAAACCGCCCTAGCAAATAATTATCGTTCAACTTAAAACGTTGATTAAAAACTTTTTAGAAAATTTACCATATCGTACTTATAAACAGAAACTCAGAATTGATGGTACAGGTATATGCCTTATTTTGGAATAAATATGATATTTTAAAATGCAAATAGCGCAATAGCAACTATAAAAGATAGGTTTGTCAAATCAAGGTATCAAAAAATGTAACTAACTCAAAATTGATGGAACAAACAACGCAGGTATTAGCCTCATTTGGTAAAAAAGGTATTTCAAAATGCAGATAACGCAAAGAACGGTTCGTCAAATAAAGGTACGAACAATGCAATTATCATAAAAAAACCTGTTACTGTCATAGTCTCTTATTGAAAGCACGTATTCTGAAATCATGTTAGATGTTAAACATCTAAAAAAAAGTAACGCTGAAATGTGTCGTAAAGGTAGCAGAAAAGGGATTGTTTTTACTTCCATACAAATTTCAAACTACTATATTATACATTATATCCATTGCCAGCAGAGTTTAAGGAGCAAAGGACAATTCATGTATATGGCAAATGAGTATTATTTTAGAACTGTTACAAGATACCAAAAAATGAAAATGGTTTGAGAAATAAGAATGAAACATGTAGCATTTCTGAGGCATAATGGACCTTTAAGGTAAAGGGAATGCAATTATCAGAAGCAACCATTAAAGGTACAAACTATGAACGTTGTTATCAGCCCTAACATTAATGTACAAACAGAGAACTTTTCAGGAAAGCTGGAAAGATCTACAAGAAAATGTGTATTGTGTTTTTTAACTTCTTAAGTTTGAAAATGTACTCACCATAAATAACTGGTAACATCCACAAAAACGCATTTGTCAGCAACAGAAGACAATGGGCACTGTTCATTTTAAACTACACTGTGACAATAATACATAACATTATTTATCGTTATTTCGCCTTTTCAACGTTTAACAAATTACGTAGAGGTCTTACAAATTTAATGTGCTTAACGACGCGTTTTAATAGGTAACTACATTTCTTACAATGAACAAAATCGTTCATAACTTTCACAATTAAAAATTAATTTATAAGACCTCCGTATGTAGAGCATACTTTAACCCAAAACAACAATGTTTCATAATCAACTAGTGTTACAGAAATAAACCGACAATTGTAAAACAAACAAAGTTTGTTCGCTATTTGGGACCATTGTCCCCATCTTTGTTTTGTAATCTTCTCATCTTCAAAAAAATCATCTCTGTTCATGTTTAATTAAGTTTTTGAAAGATATTTATTTTACGTCCCATGTACAACCCTTCCACACAGGCAATAATTAACTTTCGTTAAAATGACCGTTTTTTATGTCGGGGATAGTATATAACTTTTGTTTAACATCTCCTTTCAATGTTTAACTTAACGTTACACATAAAAAACTTTTTATTATTTTTTTCAAAAGCACATAAACTTTAGATTTATATAATATTGCGTTATCACGGTCCCAATATTACAGCAGACTTCCATTTTGAAAACGATTGGCTTGCATTGTTGTCATCCAGCTCATTTTGTAAAGGCATGAAAGTGATGAATAATTCTTAATCGATAATTTCATTGTAAATACATGATTGATTTTTTATTCAGGATCACTACCCTAAAGGTTATGAAAATATAACGTAACATAATATTTTCTTTACAAAATAAAAATGCGATAATGAAAGAAAATGTGATTGTGCAATTGATGGAATTATGTAAATTTCTAAATTATATTTTTTTGATTGCAAAATACAAATAAATAAAAAATAAAACACTAGTTGTGTCTAGTTTTGTTCTATTTATTTATGTATAATCTCATTTACTAGGTTTCTTATTATTTTTATACCATTCTCTTCTAATAGTTGTCATTACGTTGGCCTATTTCTTCTTAATTATTTTACACTTTTTGCTTTTTAAAGGCTGTTACATTGAATTATTTTGGTTAAGGAAAAAAAAACAGAAAACAAATCATCTTTGTCAATTAATAGTTTCTTTATTGTATTATATCAAAACATATTTAATACTTTTGTAAACAACTAATTTTACTTTTGTTTATTTTAAACCTAAACCGTTAGTTTCTTTTATTTTACCTAAAACAATATCTGTTTTATAAAGATGTGAAATTACATTAATTTTATAGTTATCAATCAAACTTTATTACTTTATTTAATTTCTTTCTCTGTAATGTATAAGCTATTTTTTATAGTTGTATGTTAAACACTATATCATGTTTGCTTATTTTATTTTTTTTATTATTTTGTTGTTGTTTTTTTTTTTTTTTTTTTTTTTTTTGCTTTATAAGAAAATGATTAATGTTTATTAATGTTATTATCAACTGCAGTACAACTATACAAGATAAATATTGGTTGATTCAAGTTTAAAACATTTTACAATGCTTTTAGAATACAAAGTTTGCATATACACAGACAACATGGTTCACATGTACTTGCATTTTTTCCGAAATTTATACACGGTACAAATTATAAAGCGGAAGAATATTTGGCCACCGATAAATTTAAAACGTTTGACATTTTTATAGATCATCATAAACTGTACAATTATGATTGACAAATAGTAAGTGTTAATGTATTTAATCGCGTTATTTTTATGTGTTATATGTCTATCTGACGCCCAGAAAAAGTGGTACATTGTTTTTATATACATTGAAGAATAAGAAATCACGTTTTTAAGACATTGTTAAACAATTTGTTTTGTGTACTTGTAAAGCGTTTGAAAGATGGCAATTTTTATATATGTTAACTTTAAAGTTATTGTTGAAAAAGAGAAAAATGTGATTAAGAAACCACCTCGTTGCTGCTGATAAGATGTTCATAACATTTTACTACATATACAGTTTTATTAAAAGTTTGATTGACCTGTAACACTGTTTTATTCGTTTAAAATTATATAAATAACACTACTTATTTTGCATCTTATACAATGAAACCAATGAATTTTCAGCGTTTGAACCACGTGATAGAAATCAATATTGGATCAATTTAGTCAGTGCCCAAAAAGTCCATATCAAATGGATATTTGTCCCATATAATTTTGACAGCTGTGTTATCGTCCTACTGTACTCGAGTTATCGTCCTACTGTACTCGAGTTATCGTCCTACTGTACTCGAGTTATCGCCCTACCGTACACGAGTTATCGTCCTACTGTACTCGAGTTATCGCCCTACTGTACACGAGTTATCGTCCTACTGTACACGAGTTATCGTCCTAATGTACACGAGTTATCGTCCTACTGGACACGAGTGATCGTCTAATGTACTCGAGTTATCGTCCTACTGTACTCGAGTTATCGCCTACTGTTCACGAGTTATCGTCCTACTGTACACGAGTTATCGTCCTACTGTACTCGAGTTATCGTCCTACTGTACACGAGTTATCGCCCTACTGTACTCGAGTTATCGTCCTACTGTACACGAGTTATCGTCCTAACTGTACTCGAGTTATCGCCCTACTGTACTCGAGTTATCGTCCTTCTGTACACGAGTTATCGCCCTACCGTACTCGAGTTATCGTCCTACTGTACTCGAGTTATCGCCCTACTGTACTCGAGGTATCATCCTACTGTACTCGAGTTATCGCCCTACTGTACTCGAGTTGTCGTCGTACTGTACTCTATTTATCGCCCTACTGTACTCGAGTTATCGTCCTACTGTACACGACAATATAAAATAACCTAGTTATAAATTGGATAATGGCGTTTGTTTATTTGAATGATTGAATTGGAACATATACAGACCTTTTTACGACACGGTCCGTTTCTATGAAAAAATCGACGAAATGAAGTATTTTCACGTGCATGCACAATCTGCGTTAGGCAAATGATGGGTCATATGGAACATATTATAAAAAAAAGTTTAAAATCTGTTGTGCTATTTTTCAAGATGGTGATACAGGTGTTGAAATTTGGCCTGGAGCATAACATTCCCAATTTGATTTTTATAGAAAAATATGCGGATAGATGGGCAAAAATAAGAACAATCAACATTTTATCTTTTTTTTAATTAAACTATAAGCTGTTGGGGTTAGAATAAGCATGTTATCTATAAAAACACAATTTATCCGTATCGTCACAAAGAAATCATTCCCATTACGTTTTTCTTTTGTTTATATTGAATATTAGAGAAGTCTGAAAATAAATTGATATAAAATCACTAAAAGTTCGTCTTAAGCAAAACTAAATTGAAATAGTTACATGTTCTTTTTACAATTTAGTTTTACGTAAGACGAAGTTGAAGTAATTTTGTATAAATTTATATAGTTACATGTAAAAAGAACTTAATTTCTGCCGAAATTTATACCAATCTCAAACAATAAATTCAAGGCCTTTGATATGCTTTTTGGTTGCAGTTTCAGTAGTTGCCACATTGACATAGTTTATTACGCATTGTCTTTTTATATTTCCAATATAGTCTTCATACACTTATTCACACAACAAAAACGATAACAAAATAATGACTCTACAATAATTTTCAGATAAAATTCTAAGTTTGTAAAATGAGGCTTCTTTAAAAACATGACAATAAAAACATAATATAATTTCAAAACATTTCAAAGCATGCATTGACTTTTCTCTTACTGTCACATTTTACAAGCACACGCACCATTACACACACGCGCACGCGCACACACACGCACGCACACACACACGCATACACGCACACACACAAACAATGTGAACACGCATGCACACGCACAAGCACACGCACACGCACGCACGCACGCACACACACACACACACACACACAAACAATGTGAACATATATACCCCCTTATAAAATGTGTCATCTTACTTGATATTACTCAAACATTTTTTCTATATAAATTGTAACTACATATACATATATTTGCTACAATATGTCACTCAATATTTATTGAATAATGGTAATTCAGTTTTGAATGACTTAATCAAGTTTCAACTGTTCACAAATCAAAATGAATGCCGTTCTTTTCATTAACAAAACTTTCTATATTTCTGATATAACAAATAAAAAATTATTTAAAAAATCACACCAGAATTTGATATAAACGATGTAATTGGAATTAAATGGGCAGTGAATTATATAAATTGTGTAAATGTTCACTGTAAGTCAAAGCATGTCTATAAAAAAATACTTGAAAATTAATTGACACACATTACAAACTTTCAGAATAAAATTTGAAATAAAGGAGATTCCTTAAAGAAATCAGAACAAAAGAAAATAGGTAAAAGTGACAGACTGAGTGACACTGAGTCTGTTTATAATATAATGAAAAATAAAACATCTGCCACGCTCCCTAGCACCGCCTTAAGCTGAATTCAATACCAAATGGATTGAATTGATGATAAAAAGATTTTGTGACAGATGTAACAACTTGAGAATAATGATATGACTTCTAAGCTAAAGTCAATAAAAAAACCTACGCATATACATTTTATAGTTATTTCAATTTTTCAATACTTGTATAATGTTTCAATGATTTTCTTAAAGAAATGAATGACATGTGAACTGTTTTAAAGACAGTTTATCACATTATATCGCGAGTACATTTGTACTTGTTGTTCAAAAACAACAAGGGACACAGTGGCTTAACGATATTATTGCCTCTTTTCACAAGAAAGGTATATAGGCTCGCAAGAAAGAAAAAATGATCGGAAAAGCATGTTTTTGTAAACGCAAATAATCTGGAGAAAGAGTGATCTCTCGGAAGCATTCATCGTGAAAATTGCAGACTCGGTATGATAGAGACTGTACACGACATCATGCACAATGAAATGTACAGGAAAGCAAAATATACTACAGTGATTTCGTTTATCCAAAATGAATGTGAAAAAAGTATTTGTATGTTCTCTTAATTAATATTTTCAAATCTCTTACCTTTAATGATTGAAAGCATTCAAATTAAATGTATGCATACTGACAAAAATAACCATACTGACAACAAGAGAAAGAATTATCGCTTTTCGTTGATGCTTATAGCTTTGCAGTGTTGAATCCACTCGATGATTTGATTTAGTCGATAATCAAATATAGTAGCATAAATTTTGGACCTTAATTCTTTTGATATGGTTCGCATTAGTGGTTCATGTGATAATGTAAATTCCCAAAGAAATTCAAATGCCGAGGAGTGCTCTGAAATCTTCTTCAGCCCGTCTACGAATGAAAATTGAAATATACACATTGTTTTGAGCATTTTGTCGTAGAATGGAACTATTCGAATATAGTTATACGTTGAGTCAAAGTATTTGTAGCGGTAGAAAAATGCGGATTCATGGTCAATCAACCATATCTTACCATTTGAAGATTTTACACTATTGTGTAAGCTGTCTGCATGGACATCATATCTATTCTCATCACCATAGGGTTGCATTCTTACCAATCTGAAAAAGATATTGCTCTTAATGTCAACTGCGATAAAACATATACCATATCGGTTTAAAGTCTGGAAACACTCTACTAAAAGGTAATTGCAATTTCTGTTTGAACAATAAATGAATGAATTTAATAGCCTGATTTAAAAGACAAAATATATTTTAAACAACTTTATATATTAATCATTTGAAAGAGTATTGAATGTTTCGTGTCCAGACATCGATTTTTTTTTAGCTCATCCAATAAATATAAAGATATCTAGCCCAGAATGATAGTTGATGATGGTCATCATTAAATTTTACGTATGTTAATTAAAGTATTTAGATATTGTTTACCCCTTTCCTTGCAACAAGGACACACATCTAAAGATTTGACTTGTTTGCATCCCTGGATAGTAATAATTGCAAGTTTAAAGGACATATCAAATTACACAACTAGCGCAATAGATGTGTTCAGGAAATAACAGCCGAAAAGTTATGAAGACAATATAATTTTTACCTGTCAAAATGGCCAATTAAATCATCAAATATAAGTATCGTTCCCCATTGTATAAGTTCAGATAGCATGCCAGGATTGTTTTGAAGTGTCCATGAGCAGTGTTTTATTAACTTGCTTGTAAAATTGTTTCTTGTCTAAAGTAAGCTTCTCGTATAGTTGCTGGCATGAGTGTTTTGAGTCTGCAATGAGATGATTTGCATTGTATGAAAACATGAAAAAGAGAATGAAATATGAAGTCAACTTGTTCAAGATTCTACGAGAGAGGCCAAATTGTTTGCGAGGGATGAAATCAAAATAAAGTTGATAAAGGCATATATCTGTTTTACATTTATTATACTTTAATGAGGAGACATTTTTCGGGTGGGGGTTTACGTCTCATCAGCACAGTAAAGGTCATAGGACTTTCCAGCTTTACTGGTTCAGAAATATCTGGTAATATGCTTATCCGTGCCTTATTTCAGAAACAAACGGGTACCGTAGTAGAACCACCGACGTTCCGTGAGCTAGCTGGATAGCTTCCTGACATGAAATAAAGGGCCGACATGGAAATAAAAATGAACAACTTAAACATATTAAACAACTCATCTTTAAGACAATGTACAAACAAAACTACTTTATGTGATTCTTATGCCTTCAAAACGTTCTCTTACAATTCATTAAACAATATATAAATACGTTTTCACTATACTTTTGGGTCACACTGTTTAGTCTAGGCAACAATTATCAAAGTAAATGTTTAACCGAGGTGTGCTTCTATAGTAAGATTTATATTGCAGAACAAACAATCGAGCTTTTTTGAAAGATGACATCTGAAACAGGATAAGTTTACATCAAACAAACATATAAGTCGCACGAAATGTTTGACAACATTCAAATCATACTTTGAATAGTAAAAACCAAATTACTTGCAATTCTTCTGCCATGTCACCAAAGCAATTATTTCGTCCTCGTCCCATGACAATTTTCTAGGATCAACATCTTTCCAACGTGTTGAGGACGGATCAATTTGTGCAAGAAATACCTCCGGAATGTTATCCATATTAAGAAGCCGCGATAGATAGTATGACAGAACTTCAGCTATAATTGTAGAAGATTGTACAAATGAGCAAACTGACGATTTTGAGTATTGCCTTTCTGATCTCAAGCACCAAATCCTTAGGGAACGGTATACTTGTATCTTGTTTGCCTAGACAAAGGTATGTCCAAGTCGTTTTAATGATGTTACAGTATTCAAATTGAATTTTTGTTCTTTTTTTTTTAATTTGTTGTAATTTTAAGTAGCATGACTGAAAAGGTTTACATTTCGACTTTCCCCAGATAAACTGTTGCCTCTTCGTATATTATTTCATGTTAATAACATTGAAATGAACAATTTATTGGCAATATTATTATTAGAATAACGAAGTCTTTTAAAGCTATATCAAAACAAATTATTTTCCTACAATATTGAAATTATATTTATACATGCAACGCAAATTATAAGAGATTATATATTAAAATATTTTGTAAAAGCAACCTAATATGGTTTATCGATTTGTAACGATTATTAGATGAGTATTACCATAAACCGATCGTTGTTTTCTCTTATATTTAGGCACACATTTATTGTACATCTCTTGCAATGTCACAATGCCACCCTTTGAAGTTCACCACACATGTAAGTAGTTCCCTCTTTCAATGTGTTAATTTTCTGTGACCTCAACTTTTTAATTAGCATAAAACTATCATTTTTCGATGATCCTAAAATTATAAAAGTATTTTGTGCTTCGAAATTGTAAATGATATACATGTATATGCTTGTGATGAAATACAATGTAAGAGGTTACTAAAAGCTTGCAAAATTTGTCCCGACATTGTACAAAAGTTTGACACTTAGAAACAATGGCAAATCGATTTCAACTCAACAAAAAATCATTTTTTACAAGCATAATAAATGTATTTCTTATAAAGTTTAACATGGTTATAATGTTCGTATGCTATACCTAAGTTCGCTATAAAACATGTTTATAATAACTTATGACTAATTTAAATGAGAATAGTTATTAATTCTTAAAAACTTATTTCAAAATTAGTTTTACCTTTCGGCACACACGATTCTGCGTAATCCGACCAGAAGATTCCATTCTTTATTAAAGTTATACTTTTTCTTTCGATATCTTTAACCACGATAGTTTTATTGTTATCAGTAATTTTTTCCGATGTTATTTTATTATCATTAGTTTTGGCAATTCCGTTGAGATCCTCTTTTTCAATGTTAATTAGACTCCTTTCTGTAATTGCCAAAACGTCTGAGTTTCGTAAAGAAATCAATACCGAGTACGGAACGACCGAAAAAAACATGATTTGTAAAATCCAAGTTCGGTTCCCCATAGCGTATATTTCTGTGAAATCTCATTGCGAATCCGTGATTTCAACGTGACATTAAAATGTGTATTGGATTTTTTATTGCTGTGAAATACGTTAAATCGAAATATAATTGTTAGGTATAAAAAGTTCGTAACAAGTTTTTTCAACAAACATTTTGTCATCAATTTGTTCACATGAATTAGCAAAGTTTTCAAAATAGTTCAAAGGATTTCATCTTCAATATATTACCACTGTTCTAAGGAAAAGATTTTGGAAGTTATTTCTTTTGATCTCAATCTGATATTATCGTAGAGTTATAGAAATGATTCAGTTGACACCTGTATAGAGCAGTTGTGTATTTCATGCGTTTTTCAAACACATTTAGATATGAATTTTTGTTTCAAAAGAGACCGCAAATTGTCATGTTGAATTTCCAATCTTTTGAATATCAATATAATGTTTTGATGTGGAATATAGTCCATGATTTCATGTCTTTTACTTCTTGTTAAAACTTTTCAACACAGACAATAATGTTGCTGACGTTAAATAAAGCATGTCAAGAAAAATTTGCCCTGAGGTAATAACCATAACATTAGATAAAAATCACCAATGTCACAGCTTAAATATTCCACAATCGATATAAAATTATCTTTGTGTGAGGTTTTGTTTTTAATCAGAACCATAATTGTAAGAACCTACATATTGTCGCGTCTGTATACAGAACAATGTAAAACCTGTTTGAATTGTTGACATTGTAGATCATGCTTTGAACTTTTGTACAAAGCAGTACCATTTACGACATCATGTATGAGATTTCCTTATAGCCGACACAGGAATATACTCATATTTAGACTGGATGAATAAACCAAGAAATGTACAATTATATATGCTCCTCTACAATACAGGTCATGAAAGCTAGGTTTTCTCTTCTCAGACGGCTCTATCTATATGCTTTAGCCAAATGATATTTCATATTATGTACATTATGTTATTTATTTGGTTCATTGTTGACATTGCAATACAATCATTTTATAATCATGCTATTAATGTTATTTTTATGTCATATTAGTTTGTGTTCCACTAAAACACATAAATAAGCATGACATAGTGTGTGTGTTCTTTTACTTAACCACATACTGATTTTGTTAATACTAAAGTTCAACATTTTCTATTAATGTTTTAATAGTTTAATACTAATGTTTTAATACCTTAATTACTACATAAGTATTTAAACATGTACATAACGCTTGTCTATAATTTAGTTGGATGATATGACAAACCTGCTTAGTATGATACTAATAATAAGTGATAATGAAAATGTATAAACGTACTCTGATTATATGCCTTTGAAATACAATGTCGTTAAAAACAAAATTTTATAGATCCTGTAACACTATTTTGTCATGATTTAATTTCATAAATATGATGCTCAAATTAAGATTTGTCAATATTGTAAGTTCCAATAAGCATTATTTACAAAGATATTACCGAATTTAACATTTCATGTAAATAAAGAGAGGTAATTAGAAATTTATTTTCTATAAATTTTAAGTCAAATTTTCCAATAAGAAATGAATGCATAAAATTTATTGATTAAATATAATGTGAACAAATATTTGCAGGACACATTTTACATATTCTTCGATGTTTGAAAATTGTTTTATTTGCATACTTATATATATAATATAATTCTTTACAAGTGTTGTATACACACAGTAACAATATCAATCACAAAACATACATGATCTTTAAGTAAGCCCATTTTATTATTATAATATACTCATGGTCAAATACGTAACAAACTTATCTGTCTCATACAATAATGTTAAAAACACTTGTCCCTGTCTAATTATCAAGATGTAGTCCTAAGTTATTATTAGTCATTAACGTATTGTGTTTCGATTTCGACATGACTGTTTAGGATCTTAAGTAATACATAAAATATGTCAATTGTTGTTAATCTCAGTACTGTTTAAGAAATGATTATATAGTATGATTTTCTCTTCATAAAAGGAGGAAATAAAAAGAATCAATCATATCCTATCAAACAAATAGGGCAATCAAGTAACTCATTGTCAAGTATGCATAGTAATCATTATTGTTTTTCTTAAGAGTTTATTATACCTACAAAAGTGCTAAAAGTATATATTTGTTCAAAATTACCTTTTTTTTCCTTTTTTTAATATTCAAAGTTTATCATTCAAAAGAAATCATAGCATTTATGCGTTTAAAACTTGTATACAAAACTCTAATTCCAGGAATATGAAATCGAGCTAGTGAGGCCTTAGCGTAGTTGAATGTTTTTCAAAATTATATTCTAGCGTTCCTGTAACATGTGGTCATAGTACAGGTTCGTTTTTATAAGGATAACATATTTTATGTTAATATACGAGTAAGTTAGAACTAAGGAAAGCAAAAGGAGTTACATAACGTGTTGGCAAGAACTGTGTTTCTTCATTCGAAGTTGCAAGGCCTTTGATGAACGTTTACGTTTTTTAAATTAAAGTATTTTACTACTATAACCTATTGTTGTTATCAAAAATTGTTAATATAATGTTATTAAATAAATGTTTTCATTATGGCCTTGTTATTGGGCGGAAGACTGTCATATTAGCCTGAAGCCGAATGCTCTTACATTGGTTCTTTTACTCTGAGGTTGCATATTCTAACGACAGGGAAAGTGTTTTTGCGACGGACGCGCCCTCAGGCGCGTTCAGAGGTAAGTCATCTACACATGGGATTTCGTTGGCTACACTCGCGCAATGTGTCCTAAACCAATTAACAGCCCAAGAAATAGTTCATGAATTTGATCCTTCAAAACTCCCATACTTTGTCTGGATATCTTAATGTCTTCCATATTTAGCCTTTTCAATTTCAAATTAAGTTATCCAAGTTAAAATATGAACGTATATTATTGATAAAAACGTTGTAGTCCCGTAGTATTATTGCGCAAATATGCAAATTACTGCTGAAACGATTTACCGCTGTCGAAAAAAGTAGGACAGCAAATTATAATACAATAAAGGTGTAACCTCTGAGTTCCAAGACATTATTAGTAGGAAATAAATATTTCTACATTATACAAAACATTATTATTAACAAATCAAAAATTTTCCTGACTCAAGGATAACTCGCGCATTAATAAAAGAAGAACTATTTTCGTGACTCATACCGCGGGTTTAGCTGAATATTCAGCAGTGATTAATATATTAGATACAGTACAATGGCTAGTATAAATATCTATTTTTGAAAATGCATGTAAGACACTTTACCGCCATGTAGTCTTTTCATGGTAAGGAAGTTATAATATCAGTTCTACTTCCGATTCTTGTGGTTTGTTTACATATTTTACTAGGTCATGATATGAGTTAACCTTCGCTATTCTAAAAAATAGATTCTGCTTCACCGGTTCTGATTTTTGGACAGGCGATTAGGAATACACATTTTAAACATGTAATTAATAAACCAGCGGATTACATGCAATACTTTAAGAAATTCTATACAATTGTAAGAAAAAAACAAGTTGAAAATGGAATTTAGTGTGAAGTTGAAAAGGACAACTAAACACTGTAGTGCTTAAGTGACATTTAAAATTAAATAAAAACGATGTGCTCTTGCCTCTACATCTTTACCTTGTAAATAAAAAAATCTAAGAAATACACTATTAATTGCTGATGATTTTTAAACCATTTTTTTTAATGAGACATATCCAAGAGAAATAAAAATACAAATGACTTATATTTTATTGTCTGTATGCCCACTATGATATAACACGAAGCAATCTCTAAATAGCATTCTCAAATGTATAATGTATTATGTTTGAAAGTTTATTTGCCTGGATTTATTCTAGAAATATTTCGTTGATAGTTTTTTTTTTCTATTTACATATCATTTCTTAGAATAAATCGATAAGGACACTGATTTACAAGTTTGACCAGAGTTTTTAGGCATAAATTTCATTCTGTATTTAAGTGCTTGAAAGTAGAAAATCTGAATTATATCAATTTGGGACACAAAATATATTGCTCTACAAATCTCGAACTTGTATGGAACAAATTTTCTCTGTTATATATTTTGTGTTTTGTTTTTGTTTTGTTTTTTCTAAAAGAAGCCTTAATGTCTCTCCGGTTGCATGTCCGTCGCATTCAGTGCTGCAGCACTTTGATTTATTTTATTTGGCCTATGATACAAACGAGAAAGAATATCAATCGCTTCGCAATTTTAATTTATGCTAATGTTCCCTTGTACAAATCAGATAGCCTCGTGTTCCGAAGCTCTTTCTGTTACTTAATATTCATGCATCGGAATTTCAATTAAATGCTCTTATTTAAACAATGTCACAAAAACATGAGCATATAATACTGTGACTATAAAGCCATACTTATTATTCAACCTGTCTAAAGATTTTTAAAGAAAAAAAAACACATTATTTTTTCATAACATTAACTTTTATTTGTGAATTTTATATAATGGGATATATGTATCATGAACTATTGTGATAACATATCTTAGCTGTTACATTCACGTACACACAGTATTGTTCTGCAGGAGACATTTACACAAAACATAATTCTAAAAAAAACATAACTGTGCAGGTTTGTGTCGCAATTTCTATACTCACAGTCGTCACTCAGTCTGTTCTAACTCCTAAAACTGGCGTACTTCATAATTTACAGTTCTATTTGTATAAATGAATCACAATAAAATATTGTAACATTGTGTATATCATGTAAATTGGTTTCACGACAGGTAAACCCCCTGTCAACAATCGTACTTTCCAGATGCATAACTATACATGCTGACAAACATATATAGGTCAAAAACATTTAAGTAAGACTCGGCGCAAGTTGAAAATTGCATTTTTAACAAAGTAACAGGCAATTAATGTACTGAAACAAAAACCGAACGCGAAATCATAGGTACACAACTTTACATGCTGATAAACATTCCTGTACAGTTTGTTGACTCTAGCTCAAGCACTTTTTGAGGTACATGTGACCCAACATTTTTGAATGGTTTTACTAA
This sequence comes from Ruditapes philippinarum, assembly GCF_026571515.1. Lineage (NCBI taxonomy): Eukaryota > Metazoa > Mollusca > Bivalvia > Venerida > Veneridae > Ruditapes > Ruditapes philippinarum. The sequence continues at coordinate 22,477 of NW_026852182.1, forward strand.
GTTATGGGCAATTTATAAATACTAAATAAATATGCAAGCAAAACATCAGGTTCAAAACTACACATGCTTGCATTTCTGTAAAGTTACATGACTCGAGGTCAAATACTTTTAGAGCTAAGCGCGACACAAACTGAGAATTGCAGTGTTTACTAAATCAATGACAATAACTCCTTATCTCAAAAGTGAATCAATCCAACCCCAGTTGCACAACGTCATATGCTGATCAACATTACTGTCAAGTTTGTTGACTCTAGCTTAAGGACTTTTAAAGCAACACGTGACACAACATTTTGGAACGGACGCACGCACGTGGGCTAACAGTTAATAGTTGAAATTCAACATGATCCATGTCAAGCTCTTTTCTGTTAGTCATTTGATATTGACCATCATCATCAATGATGTCTCTTCTGACTTTACAGTGATAAAAGAAGTCAGATAATTTGTTCAGGATATTTTACAATTTTGAGTGAAAGTTAAACTGTCAAATACTTAAATTCCTGTCTCCATTTCTGCTCGGTCCTACTAAACACTGCTAAGGACTGCTAAGGACCGCTAAGGACTGCTAAGGACTGCTAAGGAGCCACAAAGGACTACTAAAGAGGCACAAAGGACCTTAAAATACCTCCTAGGCCATTCTTATATTACATGGTAATGTTTTTAGTGAAAAAAATTTATAATTTTAAGAAAAAATATGATTTTGGTGAAAATTTTATGAGCTGTCGGACCGCTAAGGACTGCTCAGATACACTAAAGACTGCTAGGGAGACACAAAGGACCTTAAAATACCTCCTAGGGCATTCTTATAATACAAGGTTAGTATGTTTAGTGACAAAAAATGTATTATATTTAAGAAAAAATATCATTTTAGTGATAAAATTCATGTTTTTGAAGAGTTGTCGGACCGCTAAGAACTGCTCAGGTGCACTAACAACTGCTAGGGAGGCACAAAGGACCTTAAAATACCTCCTAGGGCATTCTTATAATACAAGGTAGTATGTTTTAGTGACAAAAAAATGGTATGATATTTTAAGAAAAAATATCATTTTAGTGATAAAATTCATGTTTTTGAAGAGTTGTCGGACCGCTAAGAACTGCTCAGGTGCACTAACAACTGCTAGGGAGGCACAAAGGACTTCAAATCCCTCCTAGAACATTCTTATAATATATAGTAGTAAGTTAATAGACAAAAATGTATTATTGTAAGAAAAGAATATGATTTTGGTGATAAAATTTATGCTTTCTATGAGTTGCCGGACCGCTAAGGACTGCACAGGTGCGAAAAGGACTGCTAGAGACCTTAAAATATTTCCTAAGGAGGCACAAAGGACCTTAAAATACCTGTAAGGGCATTCTTATAATACATGGTAGTATGTTTAGTGATAAAATGTATAATTTGAAGGAAAAGTATCATGATAGTGATAAAATTCATGTTTTTGAAGAGTTGTCGGACCGCTAAGGACTGCTCAGGTGCACTAACAACTGCTAGGGAGGCACAAAGGACCTTCAAATTCCTCCTAGAACATTCTTATAATATATGGTAGTAAGTTAATAGACAAAAATGTATTATTGTAAGAAAAAAATATAATTTTGGTGATAGAATTTATGTTTTTCATGAGTTGCAGGACCGCTTAGGTCTGCTAGGGAAGTACAAAGAATCTTAAAATACCTCCTAGGGGCACAAAGGACTGCTAGGGAGGCACAAAGGACATTTAAATACCTCCTAGGGCATTCTTATAATATATGGTAGTATGTTTAGTGAGAAAAAATGTATAATTTAAAAAAAAATATAATTTTGGTGATAGAATTTATGCTTTCAATGAGTTGCCGGACTGCTAAGGACTGCTCAAGTGCACTAACAACTGCTAGGGAGGCACAAAGGACCTTCAAATTCCTCCTAGAACATTCTTATAATATATAGTAGTAAGTTAATAGACAAAAATGTATTATTGTAAGAAAAAAATATGATTTTGGTGATAGAATTTATGCTTTCGATGAGTTGCCGGACCGCTAAGGACTGCTCATGTGCGAAAAGGACTGCTAGGGACCTTAAAATATTTCCTAAGGAGGCACAAAGGACTTAAAATACCTGTAAGGGCATTCTTTATAATACATGGTAGTATGTTTAGTGACAAAAATGTATAATTTGAAGAAAAATATCATGATAAGTGATAAAATTCATGTTTTTGAAGAGTTTCGGACGACCGCTAAGGACTGCTCAGGTGCAACTAACAACTGCCTAGGGAGGCATATAAGGACCTTCAAATCCCTCCTAGACATTCTTATAAATTATAGTAGTAAGTTAATAGACAAAATTTTATTATTGTAAGAGAAAAATATAATTTTGGTGATAGAATTTATGCTTTCGATGAGTTGCAGGACCGCTAAGGACTTCTCAGGTGCGAAAAGGACTGCTAGGGACCTTAAAATATTTCCTAAGGAGGCACAAAGGATCTTAAAATACCTGTAAGGACATTCTTATAATACATGGTAGTATGTTTAGTGATAAAAAATGTATAATTTTAAGGAAAAATATCATGATAGTGATAAAATTCATGTTTTTGAAGAGTTGTCGGACCGCTATGGAATGCTCTGGTGCACTAACAACTGCTAGGGAGGCACAAAGGACCTTCAAATTCCTCCCAGAACATTCTTATAATATATGGTAGTAAGTTAGTAGACAAAATTGTATTATTGTAAGAAAAAAATATAATTTTGATGATAGAATTTATGCTTTCGATGAGTTGCTGGACTGCTAAGGACTGCTCAGGTGCGAAAGGACTGCTAGGGACCTTAAAAATATTTCCTAAGGAGGCACAAAGGATCTTGAAATACCTGTAAGGGCATTCTTATAATACATGTAGTATGTTTAGTGATAAAAAATGTATAATTTATGGAAAAATATCATGATAGTGATAAAATTTATGTTTTTGAAGAGTTGTTGGACCGCTATGGAATGCTCAGGTGCACTTACAACTGCTAGGGAGGCACAAAGGACCTTCAAATTCCTCCTAGAACATTCTTATAATATAATTTTATGGTAGTAAGTTAATAGACAAAATTGTATTATTGTAAGAAAAAAATATAATTTTGGTGATAGAATTTATGCTTTCGATGAGTTGCAGGACCGCTAAGGACTGCTCAGGTGGGAAAAGGACTGCTAGGAAGGCACAAAGACCTATAAATATATCCTAGGGAGGCAAAAATGTTCAATTAATGTAAACAAATAGAACAAATTTCAGCAAAAATACATAGAATCAAGCTCCTTGATCAAGGAGTTCCTTTCTTTTTGTATTTCAAAATGAAAAGCTGCATTTACATTTGAATGAACTGATCTGAATTAAATAAGAACATTGATAATGAAAGGAAGATTCTTTATTTCCAGATAATGTATCACCATTGTGTTAAAGAAAATTGTCATACAGACAGAAACTTTCTATATATATATTTACAAAACAATATATAGTGATATAATCAGATTTATGTTTTTAATAGATACATGTATTATACAGGCTGAAGTAAATTATAAGTTGTCATAAGCTTGAATTTCTGTTTACTAAAATAGTAAGATACCCAACAAATAAAAATTTTCATTTAAAAAATTTACAGATCTGCTTTTAAATTGTTTTTTAATTTATTTACTACCAATTGATGAAATTTATTTATTTTGTGAAATGTCAGTAACATTATTATATGAAGATGTTATTATGATTTCAGTGTTGTAAGTTCATTATTTCCCAGTATTGATAGTTCTCTATGCTTATTGTTCAGTATAAATATGACAGCTGATCATTCATAAAAATTTATAGAGTCAAATATTTGTTTTAGGACTTTGTTTACAAACAAATTTTAATTATTATCAATTTCCATTACTGGGGTCATAACCTTATATTTAAAATCCTTTTTCTTATGATCTTCATCCATTTCTTATAGTAATATATATGGTCAAGTGATATGACAATGTGCTGGAATATGGAGACAAATACTTTATTCAAGGTGGTGAAATATATTTGTTTTTTGGGTTGTTTTTTATATTGACTATATATTTGGCCAATAAAAAAATGATGTTCAATAGGTCATTAGACTTAATTGATCTACAGCCTACTTAATCCCACTGTTTTGAAGTATATCACCCTATATTGGCACCCCCACTGGTTTGTAATATATCACACATCCCAATATACAATACACAGATCCCAATATACAGCTTGTTAACTTCCAATAATGTGCCAGCCCCATCTGTATGTATATAGTTAGGATCCATATCCCACTGTTTTATGAGGGGCTGGGATAGATGATTTGTTTTTTATTGAAGTAAAAATAATGATCTTAAAGAATCTATGTTTTAAACATTAAGTAATTTTAACCACAATGTCACTTCAACATTCTATATATCCTACTTTAATAGTTTTCTGTGAATATATAGCCTGATAAGATTATTCTGTTATGATTATTCTATTTAATTTTAGTGTGAAATATTTCTATGTACAGTTGCAAAGCCTAACTACTTCCATATCATACAACATTAAGAACAAGATAAGTTTAGTGTAAAAAGAATCATTTGCTCATTTTCTGTTACATCTGTCTACTTCAGTTCCTTAAAAAAAAAATTATATATATATATATATTTTTATCACATAAACCCTGGCGCCGGAGTGTTATAAAGCCATTTAATAAAAACGATAATTACACTAGTGTTAAGTAAATAACACTTTGGACGTGACGTCATTTGCGCTATATATATAACATAGCGCTTTTACACTATGGCGCGTCATTGTAGAATTACTCATTTTAACAGTTCACATGTTCTTATTTTGTATATGTGATAAAATAGAATATTATTATTGTGTAGATTCAATTCTCAAATTTATTGAACTCGTTGAATAAAACAGTATTTAATTGCTCGCCAGAGGCTCGCATAATATGATTTTATTCAACTCTTTCAATAAATTTAGTATTAAACTACATTCATTCAATATCCTCTATATATGTGTCCGAAATTCAATTTAAGCTTTAAATATTATGTTGATAAATTGTTGGTCCACTTAAGGTTAGAGTAACATATAATCTATTTTATGTAAATAATTTCGTAGAAAAAAATAATATCGGTTGCTTTGGAGATTTAGGGTTAATCTCCTTTTTGTGATATTAAGTAAGCACCATATGAGCCGCGTCATGACAAAACCAACATAATGGCTTTGCGACCGCGCAGTCTGATCAGGATCCATGTCTGTTTCGCTTACAAACCCTATTACAAGTAGAGAAATTGATAGCGAACAGCATGGATCCTTGATCAGACTGCGCGGATCCCGCAGGCTCAAGTCTGGATCCATGCTGCGGTCACAAACGCACTATGTTGATTATGTCGTGACGCAGCTCATATATATTTAATACTGATGATAGGGACGGATGTTACAGACAACTTGTTACATAATTGCTGGATAAAATGGCAATTTTTGTAAACATTTTCATTGTTTAGACCTATCAATAAGCACCAGTAACATGGTTTTTGTCATGCGTTTAATGCGCATTTGTTTCACAATTGGATACTTTTATGATGGGTGAGGGTGTGTGTTTAGTTTTTTTCATCACATTTTATTTTTCTCCTCTATAATGAGTGTTATGGTAAAAATGTTTTTAATATATTATATATAGGATTACCTATACCAAGTGATATATATCATCGGAAAGGTCATTACTTTCTATGTGCATGTAAAAATAATTAAGTAAGAAAAATGAAAACAGAATAATAGTGGTGGTTACTCCATTATCACAAAAAAAAAAAAAACAAAAACAAAAAAAAAACCCAAAAAATCCAAAAAGATGCTTATGTATTACATTACATATAAAAATTGGGCAACTTTAGGGTATAACAATGTCTGTATCTATATTTTGAGTCATGCTATTATAAAAAAAACTTTAAGGCACATTTAATGTATTAATTAAGTTTGGCATTTGGGAAAACCTAACAAAGTAATTGCAAATCCAATATATTTAAAAAAAAAAAAAGCCTGCATTATATGTTGTTTGTTCTGAAATAATTTGCCCATTTACTGTGCAGCAGGCAGTGTGCACTCTCAGCAGGACCTAATGTTTCTATGTCTACTAATTTACAAATACATAAATATAGAGATAAATAAGTTATATGCAAATAAGATTTCACAAGTACTATTTCAATGATCTAAGTCATATTGGTTTTTATTTCCTTTAAAGGTTGTGAAAGTGTGCTGCTCGACAGAACAAGATGTCTGTTGTTTCCAACAGAATCATTACACAGGTTCTCTTCCTTGGTGTGAAGGTTCTTGTTACCTTTGGACGGGTCTTTTGGCCTGTTTTTTTGCCACAGCTGGTCTATGTCCAATAGTGTACTCACCACATGACGACACAATATGGGTTGGTACCTCAACTTTACTGGTTGCGTTTAGGAATTTAAATTGATAATTATGCTTTTCTGATTTTAAGCGCCACACTGCTAGCAGTCCTTTGTGCCCCTTAGCAGTCCTCCAATTCATCGAAAACATAAATTCTATCACCAAAATTATTTTTTCTCTTAAAATATTACATTTTTTATCTATAAACCTACTACAATATATTATAATATTGACCTAGGAAGTAACTTAAGGTCCTTTGTGCCTCCCTAGCAGTCCTTTGCGCACATGAGCAGTCCTTAGCAGTCTGGCAACTCATCGAAAACATAAATTCTATCACGAAAATTATATTTTTTCTTAAAATTATACATTTTTTCTCACTAAATAAACAACCATTTATTATAAGAATGCCCTAGGAAGAAATTTAAGGTCCTTTGTGCCTCCCTAGCAGTTCTTTGCGCACCTGAGCTCTCCTTAGCGGTCCAGCAACTCATCGAAAACATAAATTCTATCATGAAAATTACATTTTTTCTTAAAATTATACATTTTTTCTCACTAAATATACTATCATATATTATAAGAATGCCCTAGGAAGTAATTTAAGGTCCTTTGTGCCTCCCTAGCAGTTCTTTGCGCACCTGAGCAGTCCTTAGCGGTCTGGCAACTCATCAAAAAACATAAATTCTATCACGAAAATTATATTTTTTCTTAACATTATACATTTTTTCTCAATAATCATACTACCATAATTATATTATATGAATGACCTAGGAGATATTTAAATGTCCTTTGTGCCTCCCTAGCAGTCCTTTGTGCCCCTAGGAGATATTTTAAGATTCTTTGTATCTCCCTAGCAGTCCATAGCAGTCCTGCAATTCATCGAAAACATAAATTCTATCACCAAAATTATATTTTTCCTTAAAATAATACATTTTTTTATCTATTTACTTACTACAATATAATATAAAAATGCCCTAGGAAGTTATTTAAGGTCCTTTGTGCCTCCCTAGCAGTCCTTTGCACACCTGAGTTCTCCTAAGCAGTCCAGCAACTCATCAAAAACATAAATTCTATCACGAAAATTATATTTTTTCTTAAAATAATACATTTTTTCTCACTAAGCATACTACCATATATTATAAGAATGTTCTAGGAGTGATTTTAAGGTCCTTTGGGCCTTGCTTATAGTCTTTTGTGTACCTGAGCAGTCCTTAGCGGTCTGGCAACTCATCGAAAACATAAATTCTATCACCAAAATTATATTTTTTCTTAAAATTATACATTTTTTGTCACTCAACATACTACCATATATTATAAGAATGCCCTAGGAGATATTTAAATGTCCTTTGTGCCTCCCTAGCAGTCCTTTGTGCCCCTAGGAGGTATTTTAAGATTCTTTGTACCTCCCTAGCAGTCCTTACCGGTCCTCCAATTCATCGAAAACATAAATTCTATCACCAAAATTATATTTTTTCTTAAAATAATACATTTTTTATCTATTAACTTACTACAATATGATATAAAAATGCCTTAGGAAGTAATTTAAGGTCCTTTGTGCCTCCCTAGCAGTTGTTAGTGCACCTGAGCAGTCCTTAGCGGTCCGGCAACTCATTGAAAGCATAAATTCTATCACCAAAATTATTTTTTTTTTTAAATAATACATTTTTTCTCACTAAACATACTACCATATATTATAAGAATGCTCTAGAGGGTATTTAAAAGTCCTTTGTGCCTCCCTAGCAGTCCTTTGAGCCCCTAGGAGGTATTTAAAGATTCTTTGTACTTCCCTAGCAGTCCTAAGCGGTCCTGCAACTCATCAAAAACATAAATTCTATCACCAAATTTTTTTTTTTTCTTACAATAATACATTTTTGTCTATTAACTTACTACCATATATTATAAGAATGTTCTAGGAGGGATTTGAAGGTCCTTTGTGCATCCCTAGCAGTTGTTTGTGCACCTGAGCAGTCCTTAGCGGTCGAACAACTCTTCAAAAACATGAATTTTATCACTATAATGATATTTTTCCTTAAAATTATACATTTTATCACTAAACATACTATCATGTATTATAAGAATGCCCTTACAGGTATTTTAAGGTCCTTTGTGCCTCCCTAGGATATATTTATAGGTCTTTCTGCCTGCCTAGCAGTCCTTTTTCGCACCTGAGCAGTCCTTAGCGGTCCTGCAACTCATCGAAAGCATAAATTCTATCACCAAAATTATATTGTTTTTCTTACAATAATACAATTTTGTCTATTAACTTACTACCATATATTATAAGAATGTTCTAGGAGGAATTTGAAGGTCCTTTGTGCCTCCCTAGCAGTTGTTAGTGCACCTGAGCATTCCATAGCGGTCCGACAACTCTTCAAAAACATGAATTTTTATCACTTTCATGATATTTTTTCTTAAAAATAATACATTTTTTGTCATTAAACATACTACCATGTATTATAAGAATGCCCTTACAAGTATTTTAAGATCCTTTGTGCCTCCTTAGGAAATATTTTAAGGTCCCTAGCAGTCCTTTTCGCACATGAGCAGTCCTTAGCGGTCATGCAACTCATCTAATAAAGCATAAATTCTATCACCAAAAATATATTTTTTTCTTAAAATAATACAATTTTGTCTATTAACTTACTACCATAATTCATAAGAATGTTCTAGGATGGGATTTGGAGGTCCTTTGTGCCTCCCTAGCAGTTGTTAGTGCACCTGAGCAGTCCTTGGCGGTCCGACAACTCTTCAAAAACATGAATTTTATCACTATAATGATATTTTTCCTTAAAATTATACATTTTTTATCACTAAACATACTACCATGTATTATAAGAATGCCCTTACAGGTATTTTAAGATCCTTTGTGCCTCCTTAGGAAATATTTTAAGGTCCCTAGCAGTCCTTTTCGCACCTGAGCGGTCCTGCAACTCATCTAAAGCATAAATTCTATCGCCAAAATTATATTTTTCTCTTACAATAATACAATTTTGTCTATTAACTTACTACCATAATTTATAAGAATGTTCTAGGAGAGATTTGAAGGTCCTTTGTGCCTCCCTAGCAGTTGTTAGTGCATCTGAGCAGTCCTAAGCGGTCCGACAACTCTTCAAAAACATGAATTTTATCACTATAATGATATTTTTCCTTAAAATTATACATTTTATCACTAAACATACTATCATGTATTATAAGAATGCCCTTACAGGTATTTTAAGGTCCTTTGTGCCTCCCTAGGATATATTTATAGGTCTTTCTGCCTGCCTAGCAGTCCTTTTCGCACCTGAGCAGTCCTTAGCGGTCCTGCAACTCATCGAAAGCATAAATTCTATCACCAAAATTATATTTTTTTCTTACAATAATACAATTTTGTCTATTAACTTACTACCATATATTATAAGAATGTTCTAGGAGGAATTTGAAGGTCCTTTGTGCCTCCCTAGCAGTTGTTAGTGCACCTGAGCAGTCCTTTGCGGTCCGACAACTCTTAAAAAACATAAATTTTATCACTAAAATGATAATTTTTCTTAAAATAATACATTTTTTGTCATTAAACATACTATCTTGTATTATAAGAATGCCCTAGGAGGTATTTTAAGGTCCTTTGTGCCTCCCTAGCAGTCTTTTGTGTATCTGAGCAGTCCTTAGCGGTCCGACAACTCATAAAAATTTCACCAAAATCATATTTTTTCTTAAAATTAGAATTTTTTTTTCACTAAAAATAATACCAGGTAATATAAGAATGGCCTAGGAGGTATTTTAAGGTCCTTTGTGCCTCTTAAGTAGTCCTTTGTGGCTCCTTAGCAGTCCTTAGCGGTCCTTAGCAGTCCTTAGCAGTGTTTAGTAGGACCCGTGAAATTGCTTGCCTTCATTTTTCAAAGCTCAAAGCTTTACAATGATCTATCCAGTCAATGATGTCATCAAGGCGTTTATTAAAAAATCTAGCGAATTCATTGAACCGATAGTCTTTCTTGAAAGTAACAAATAATGGCTCAAATGTACTGGCATACATCCAAAGATGGTGAAAAGGCGAAGGAAGGTTTGAAAGTTTTCTTAATTCAATTACAAGAGATGATTGAAATATACACATGGTTTTCAGCATTTTATCATGAAAGTTGAGTAATTGGATGTAATTGTAAGCAGGGTCTCTGTATTTGTTTTGATAGAAGAAGGCAGATTCGTTGTCAATAAGCCATATTTTCCCATTTGGCGACTTTAAGCTGTTGTATAAACCACTAGTAATACTTCGCCTACTTATTTCACGTTTTCCAACTGGTTGATAAAGTATTAACCTGTTATTGAAAATATATATCAGATTCAAAATAATTACTTCAATATTTCTATTTTCCAAGTATAAACAATTCTTATGGAACACACCATGATTCAAATCAACTATCTTGTAACACGCTACTATCATGTAATAACATATACCATTAGTATAAATAATTATGTTTCTTTGCTCTCGGGTGATTTCTTTTTTTTAAACCCACAGTAACAGGCATCAAGCGTTGTGTTGCAGCTGGGTTTAAAAATTTGGTTTTAAAATTCCACTTCATGTTTTTTATTGTTTCTGGTCCCTTTGGGATCATTAATCTATTTCTTTTGGCGAAATTTTAAAAATGATAATCCCCGAACTAAGGGATGTAAGAACAGACTTCCAAACAAACTAAGTATGCAT